>NC_056725.1:499999760-500017260 GCF_019279795.1 Protopterus annectens | reverse complement strand
AAGCTGTAAAAGGGGAAGCTGCAGATTACTAACAGCAACAAACAAACTATATGGGCAGTTTTTCTTCTGCTGACACTATATACATATATTTACATATACATGAACTGGCACCAGTTTCTTATTTTCACTTCACAAATAAAGGGCTAACTTGATAGTCATCATGGATGGGTCAAAAAATATGAACAGTTATTTTAAAACCTTCATCTGAGCTAGTTTTCATCTTGCAGATATAAAATACAAATACTGAAAAATAAGACTTGGGGAGCATTTGTTAAATTGTAGCAGTCTTAGGTTCATAGGCTCATACGTTCATAGGTAGCTGCTAGGCAATTAGTCATACTAGCCCAGAACACCCAACATCAGGTATTATCCTGTCTGAAAGAGAGACACACTAGATAAGCATGAGGAGAATTAATGTTACCCTATCCAGTTCTCCAGGTTAGTCTTGAAACTAGCTAGGTGTGCTGCTTTGTTTAATATGCAGGGTAGTTCCATAGGTGAGAAATATACGCGGATAAGAACATGTCATGCATATGTGTCCTTATAAAGAATCAAAATGTAGTTGCTGTCTTGCTGTCTGGAACTGACACATTTTGTCTTAACCTACTATGCTTTTTCCAGCAGGCAAATTCCCATTTCTTACCTTGTCATCTACCTTCTTAAATACACTGACAAAAGTCCATTTGCTTAGGTCAGGGTAAGTGAACAGCAAGATGCCAAACCAGATATATTTTGTCAGAGTAAACTACACAGTAACAGCACATAACTTGTAAAGGCAGTTTTGAGACAACACATTTGATCTTGTTTACCACTGAATATGTACAGTTGTTGCTTGAGGAACTCTCAGCTGATTTCTGTGTAGCTTTACCACAGTTATTGTTAAGCTCAAAGGCATACTGAATGGAACTGAGAGAATAGCTCCTGAGAAATGCAGAAGGATGTCTGCATTCTCTCCTCTCTTCATTTGGAGAGTCAAAGTGTATTTGAATATTAGTTAAGATTAATAGTTCTGAACAGTATTTTTCAGTTTTTTTTTCTGTTGCCCAATTCTGAGCCTATTTTATATTGTGTATTTTTCTTTTACTTTAGGGAAAGTAACATAAGGGATGATATATTATGTGATGTAACTGGCTGTTAAACTACAACCAATAAACTGTTTATTTATTTTCTACAATAGCTCTTCCTAGAAGAGAGGTGAATAAATTTACATGGGCACTGTGTGTGCCTCTACAGCAATAGGAAGAGAAAGTTTCCCATGTTGCATAACAAATTTCAGACACCTTGATCCGGGATTTTATAAACACTGCAGACCAAAACAAAAGTTATTCCCTGGGATTCATTAAACTCTATGTCAGAATAGCGTTATTCTGACACAGAGTGGACCATGTCTGTGTAAGCGTGCCTTTAGTAGTAGCGGTCCTTGCATATTCATGAAGGTGCGCTACTGTTATGGCTATGCGGACACGAACACCACTGAGTGCACTCAGAAAGTGCTGTATGGCACTTCTGAAATGGATTTAGGTGTCCATGGACACTGAAATTAAATAATTTGAGTATTTCAGCATCCACGGACACTGAAATAGATAGGGGAGGAAGAAACAGTGCATGGTGTGTGTGACAGGTTCTGTCACACACCCCCTGCATTGTAAAATTGCCATATGGCCATAGCTGTCAACTGTACAGGTTTCTGTAGAATGCCCAGATGCCTGCCTCACATACTTCTCAACCTCCTAGAGCATGAAAGCTGTACAAAGCCATAAATAATGGGATGGCAAAGACACAAAAATAGGGACACTTTTTACATATTGCACTGACAAACCCAGAAAGCTGATAGAATAAAAGGTTGTCAGTAGCACGGACTTCCTGAAGGGTATGAAAACTGAAACACAAATGTCTGCCATGTCAAAGTGCCATACAGCCATAGCCATCAACTGTACAGGTTTCTGCAGAATGCCGAGATGCCTGCCTCACATACTTCTCAACCTCCTAGAGCAAGAAAGCTGTACAAAGTCATAAATCATGGGGAGGGGGGTGGCAAAGGAACAAAAATAGGGACACTTTTTAAATATTGCACTAACAAACCCAGAAAGTTGATAGAATAAAAGGCTTGCAGTAGCGCAGATTTCCTTAAGGGTATGACGTCTGAAATCCAAATGTCTGTCAGTATGTTCTGACTTACACTCTGAGTGATTTGCCAATGATTTGCTAGAAAACCGCGGTCACACTTCCTAACTTTGTAAGACCAATAATTAAAATTTGTCCCTATGTGTCCCTTCACAATTTCCCTTACTGTGACTGACAAGGAATACAGATACATGTAAATAAAGTGGGTTTACAATTTTGTTTCCATTCTAAGGTTCATAGGTTCATACTAGGCTATCTGCCCTAGGGCATTTATAAGCCTAGCCCAGAGTTTTGTGACTTTCGCCACCCCTTTAGTTTGAAGGATACTATGCACATTATTTAGCTGTGCCTCTGTCAAGCAGTGACACTGAGGTAATCCCTGGGGTATACCTGCGATCTCCCATCCATTGGTCAAGATTTCTCTTGAACAAAGCCAGCAAGGTGCTCTGCCTCACATGTACCGGGATTTTGTTCCACAGCATAGGGAGTCTCTGGGTGATGAATCTGTCCCTCCAGCACGTCCTATTTATGACCGTGTCAAGGTTCAAGTCTCGTGCTCTTGTAGATCGGATGGATTTCGATTTTTTGAGGTGAAGTATGTTCATTAATTCCGGGTTGGACATGGCCTTGTATGTCAGGCACAGGTCACCTCTGAGCAGGCGGTAAGCGACTGAGTAGAGCTGGAGCTCCTTCAGTCGGGCAGCATAGGACATATTTTTGAGACCCTTTATCCTTTTGGTGAGGAACTTTTGGGGCCTTTCCAATTGCTGCAGGT
Organism: Protopterus annectens; assembly: GCF_019279795.1. Classification (NCBI taxonomy): domain Eukaryota; kingdom Metazoa; phylum Chordata; order Ceratodontiformes; family Protopteridae; genus Protopterus; species Protopterus annectens. The sequence continues at coordinate 500,014,361 of NC_056725.1, read as the reverse complement.
GTCGGGTCAGATACATTCCAAATGGGGCGTTGTACTCAATCATCGGTCTGATGAGTGATGAGTACAGGGGAATGATGACCTCCCTTGACCTAGATGTGAATCCCTTCATGATCAGGTGGGCAATGTAGAAGGTCTTCCTAACTACTTTGGCAACATGGGTGTCAAATGAAAGGTTACTGTCAACCTGGGTCCCCAGATCCCTGATAACCTCTTCTGTGCTTAGTGGATTGCCACCTATATGGTAGCTGGGGGTAACCTTGTTTTTCCCGAAGGGTATGACTATGCATTTTTTAGCGTTTAACTTTAGGCCATGGCTTTGGCACCAGTTATCCATTTCTATGAGACCCTTCTGAAGGATATCTGTGTCTGATGTGTTTTCAACTATGGCGCCCAGTTTGCAGTCATCTGCAAACTTTGTCAGCCATAATCCTCCTGTGCTTGCCTGTACTTCTGAAAAGTAGATGCCGAACAAGAGTGGGCCCAGGACCGAGCCCTGTGGGACACCGGTTATAACAGGCTTGGAATCAGACATGGCGCCAGCAACTCTGACCCTGTGGGTTCTGTCACTTAGCCAGTTTGCAACCCATCTTGTGACGTATGGGTTTACATTTAAGCTGGTGAGTTTTTCTATGATGCCCGAGTGGGGTATTGTGTTGAATGCCTTTGCCAGGTCAAGGTAGGCTGTGTGGACTGCCTTGCCCTCATCAATGGCCTTGGTGACTGTTTCGAAAAAGTCAACCAAGTTTAAAAGGCATGATCTGCCCTTGACAAAGCCAAATTGGGTTTGATCCAATGTCTGCAGGTCCCCTATGTCTTTATTTATGAGTTCCATTATGATCCTCTCCATAGCTTTGCAGATCAGGCTTGTCAAGCTAATGGGACGGTAGTCTCCAGGGTCGGTGGAGGCACCGCCTTTATGTAGTGGGACCACAGTTGCCGTACGCCACTCCTTGGGTATGTATCCTGAGGTGAGGCTAAGATTAAACAGCTGCCCTAATTGCGGGTTTAATTCCTCAATGAGTTCTTGGAGCACACAACCAGGGACACCATCTGGTCCCATGGATGCTGTGTTTTTCACCTTGGAGAGAGCTGTTCTCACCTGAGCATTTGAGATGTTTGGGAGGCTACAATCCTCTGGTATAGATATTTCTCCTTTTGGGGGGGGAGAAATTTGCACTGAACCTGTTAGCCAGTATGTTGGCAATGTCTGTAGGTTCAGTGATCTTTACATCATTTTGAACTAGTTCTGAGCATATCTGGGAGTTTCCTCCCAGGTTTCTAACATAACTAAAAAAGGCCTTGTGATTGTCTTTTGAGTCCTTGGCGATTTTTCTTTCAAAATTTGCCTTGGATTATTTTATGAGAGATCTTAGTTTTTTACTTATAATGATCAAGGGTGTCTTCCCTTTTAGGGATTTTGCTCTATCTTGTAGTAGCTTTCTCCTTTTGTTGTAGAGCTTGTTTATGGCTGGGGTCCACCAGACTGGACGCTTGCCTTTGGTACAAAGAGTCTTTGTTTTGTTTGGGATTGCCTGATCCATGCAGTCCTGGAGGTGCTGGTAGAAGGCATTTGTATGTGATTCAGCGGCTTTAGTGATGGTTTCCGCTGGTTCGGGGGCCTTGAAAGAGACCACACCAGTCCTAAGAAGTGTGAAGTAGGCTTTAGAGAAGTTCTTCACTGTGGTCTTTTTTATCTGGGGTGGGGGCGGGATGTGGACTTCCAGTGAGATTAGTTTATGATCTGACCTCACCAATGAGGGGTATACCTCTGGTGTTGAACATTGTGACCCCATGTTCGTGATGATGAGATCTAGTATGTTTTCGCCTCTTGTGGGCATGGTGACTAGTTGTTCCATGGCATTTGAATTTATGAACTCTAGGAACCTTTGGGCTAGAGTGTTGGGGTTTGAGTAGTGATCCCAGTCTATATTTGGATAGTTGAAATCACCTAGTATGATGGTGTTTGGGGTTACATTTATCCTGTCCAGAGTTTTCAGGAAAGCTGTGTGAGGTTCCTGAGTTTGAGAGGGTGGCCTGTAACATGCTACAAATTGCAGAGCAGTCTTGCCTATGGTTAATTGCACCTGGATGGTCTCTGATGCCTCATGCGTTGCCACCAACCTGGAGGTGAGGGTGTCTTTGATGAATATGGACACCCCTCTCCTCCTTTCTAGATGTTGTCCGGATTTTGGGGCCGGAACGCATGATATGAGGTAAAACCTGATAGTGCCGGGGTGCTCTCAGGAGCCTTGAACCAGGTTTCAGTCACAGCACAGACATCGATGTTCTCCATACTGAGAAGGGCTTTGAGTGCGTGCATCTTGAGGTTGAGACTTCTGGCATTGAGCAGCATTACCCTTAGTTTTTTTCCTTTGTTTTGTTCTAGGGTGGTAGGTTTAGAATTTGAGCCTTGCCTAAAAAAGGCACTATGGGGGTGGCAAGAGCCTTTGCCAATATCCGGAAGCCCAGGGGTGACAGGTGCAATCCATCCCTTGTGAAGCAGCATGGCTTATCCAGCATGTCATCCCAGGCAGACAGACATTGGATCCCCTTTGAATGACACCAGAGATTAAGCCAATTATTAAAGCTGATCATCTTGTCTCTGTATTGTGGCATCATTCTTGGTGAAGGTAGGATACTGCTCAAGGTCAGGGTCATACCTGCCTGGGCTACATAATCAGAGAGCTCCTCTATGTCTCTTTTCATGTAGTCCAGGGAGGTGCGTCTTAGGTCGTTCACACCAGCATGGACAATGTTTGGTATGTTTAAGTGTAGCTGAGTGGGTATGGGCATTATGGCTGTCTGCTCAGCATTGCTGAAACATCCCATAGGAGATAAATAAAATATACAACTGAAATCATCATGTTGACATAGCATAGTGGTTAGAGTGCTGGCTTTGTATGCAGGCGTTGATGGTTTGAGTACCAAGACATGCACTTTATTTTTACATGGGAAAGCAGTGTTAAAATTATTATTTTAATTTTAAATTATGTAGTAATTGATGTTTTTCAGCCAGGGCAGTGTAGCTTGTCTAAAATGTAAGTGTGAGTGCATATAACATGTAAAATCACCCATGTATACACAAGTGTCCCATACAGTATAGTCACTTAGAGGGATGTCATGTACAGTAAATCATATACACTTACTAATATGTCATTAATGCTTAATGAAGTCATTATCCTGATATTATTTTAAAATGAAAAGTGGGCAATGGTTAGCAGTGCTCAGCTATTCTTAGTCAGTGTAGGCATTGCTTAAATGTGAATGCTAAGCAGCAGTCAGCTCAGCTAAACAGATCTGTACACTGTTAAGCAATGCTCCGCAATTACCCCTTTAAGCACTGTTCAACCTAGCTTAGCATATTTGTGCATTGTTGAGCTGAGCTTAGAATTTTCAAAATGGTCCAATGACAGCAAAGCATGGGAATATGGCCTTATTTAAATCATGCAGGCAGGAATACAGCCATAACCTGCTTAGTTTGATCTCTGCAGGAACATGTCTGGCATTGGAGAGGGAGCATGCTTTCGGGTGCAGCGCTGGGACATCCTGGAGTCCAGGATCATGGCTGCACTCCTCATAGAACACCATGATGGCAGACTGCAACAGGGCCAGAACCAGGGCTCTCAGTACAAAGCGGAGGCCTGGGACCATCTGGCACATGACCTCACCAGTGCCACTGGAATCTCCTGAACTGGTGAGCAGGTATGGTATCATTATGCGACTTAAAGTGTAGGAAGGGGGAGCTCTTGGTCCAATGGATCCAAGATGCTCGGGACTGGCATGCTTCAGCAGTTTGTAAGTATCCCAGATACAGCTGTACCACATTCTAGCCTAAGTATGTGATATGCATGATGTTTGTTTCTAACCCCTGCAGCTGCAGAAGAGAGGACTATGAACATCGAGGCCCATGCCGACAGACTGACAAGGATGCGCCAACAGGCTGGTGAGTACAGATCCATTTTGCAGTACATAGTGCCATAAAGTAGAAGGAGTACATTGTTTACTGCCAATAGGTAGATTATGTACTGTGTCTTATGAATAAAACATGTTTGTCACACTAATACTTATCCATAGGATGTCCATTAATAAAAGTGTAATTTCACTGTAATAAAATATACAACAAGCTGTTGTGTTTACTCTGGTAAGTTGTAGAAATAGAATGTGTACAGGTTCTTTACAACAAATAGGGCATTGACAGCATGAAATAACTGAGGCTGTTCTGGGAAACAGCTAGTATGCATTGCAGTCTTGTGTTAATCTTTTCTTTCCAGATTGTAGTGTTTCAAAGGAGTAATACACAGTACAATAACTATCTACCATGCATGAATTTCAGGATTACAAAGACAGCCTGTCCAACCCAGAGAGTATTAGTCAGAAATCAGTCAAATAAGAAACAGCAGCTTCCAAGTAGATCAGTGTGATGGAAAAAAGCACTGATGTTCATTTTAGTACACCCAGACATGGTTTGAATCCAGGGAGGGGTACTGAGATGTGTGCATATATACACAACAGAAGCCCTGAATATTTGTAGAAACAGTCAGAAAGTGTTAACATTAATTATATTTTAGTTTACTTCTTAATCTTTGTTTTAACTTTAACATTTTTTGAATAGAGGTGGAATTATTCTTCATTCTAAAGTATAACAATAGAGATTATACTTGTTTTATGTGCTCTAAAAGTTTATTTTTGTAATAAAATATCCGGTCACCTGTAGCACCAATGTACTGGCTAGACATAGTCATGTGACCAGTATCTTACTATTTAAAGAGTGTTTTGTAGATGTGTATTATCTGAGGAAGTTGCCTTATGAAGGTGACGAAAAGAGTTTCATTTAATTAAACTAGTACTTGCGTCATCTAATTAAATTTGTGTTGGTTCCATTTAGTGAATTCAGTTCTTTGAAGCTGTTTATTATTTTTCAGTTCAATTTGTTTGGCTTCTAGCTTAACAGATGTTTTCCCCACAGGTCTCACAGGTAAAAAAATGTGTATAGTAGCTGTCTGAAGGGTATACTAATACACCTGAATAGTTGTAGAAACATTCAGAAGGTGTTAACAGATATTTCCTCCACAGGTCTTACAGGTAAAGAAATGTGTATAGCAGCTTTATGAAGGGTGTACTAATACACCGTGTACAACTGTTCCACTGTCCAACCCCATATGCCTGCAAATGTCAGCAGGATAGGTACATACACCATACCCTCTTCCCGATACATGTCTCCCAAGTGTCACACTGTCACGGCTAGTGGTCACTGCTGTCAATTACCATAGACACAGATAGGAATCCAGGTGAACTATGCTAGTAGCAGACTCAGAACATTGTAGGGTACTCCTTCTTTGTCAAGTATGTAACCCTGACATGTACAAGCCCCCTCCAGGAAAGTAGCCACAGTGTACCCAGTTTGCCCCTTGCCATTACAGGTTGACAGTCAAACAGGTATGTATGTACCACAGAAGCTATGGGCCATAGGTAGATGTGTAGTGAGAGCAGACCTGTAGAGTATTGAGCAGTACTGTTGTAAAAAATAGAAGCCAATACAGTTGTTAATGGACTTTTTATTCTCTCCCCCCACCCATCATCTGCATCAATAATTATTATTCATATACTATGGGTATGTTGTTCACAAAATCTGTTGTTGGGAAATATGTTATATTATTGTTCATATATTTCACTGGTTGCATATTAACATACATTGTTCAAATACCATTATTGTTGGCCTGTTGCAGTCAGTGGAACTTGCATGCTGTTAAAATGTTTACTGTTGTTCCATTTATGCATGTGTCCTCTTTGCTATGCAACTGTTTCATATCTGTTGGTTTAAGTTAATGGGAACACCCACGCATGCTGTTATAACTAATTTTGAAATGTGTTGTTCATGACTAACCAATATATCTCAGAAACCACAACACCGTAGCACGTTTGGGAAGGCAGATCCTGGTGGATCTGCCTGTCCCATCCCATCTGGCCATGGCACCAGGACCCAGCATGTCTGGGATCCAACCTGGAACATCCTCGTCCTCTGGTCCTGCACCACCTTTGAGTAGAACCACCTCAGGGGTTGGGGTCCATCACCCCCCTGGGTGCGAGTGCAGAGAGGAGCCTATCACCCATTGAGAGTTCCGGGACATGGTGTGCAGAGTCATCTGCTCCAAGTTGGGTGGAGAGCTGCACCAGATGGAGGGATGCTTGGTGCACCTCAAGGGGCAGGCTGCCCCTCTTGTCCAGCATCCAGCACAGCCACCTTTGGGGTCATGAAGGTGCAGTGGTGACTGCCCATGGGTTGGGACCTCAGTCCCACTGTATCCATTTGGGGTCTCATAGGCCTCTGATTCCCAACCACCCTCCCCGTCCAAGGTGTTTATCCCCCTCATGTGTCATATATCTCCCCTGTGTGCTGCCTTGTGTGTCTTGTCTGTCTGCAAATGCTACCTATCCTACCCAACCTACCTCCCCAAACATACCTAAACCCTTCCCCAACATCCCACTCTCACCTAAAAAATACAAAGGGCATCTTTCCTACAAAAAAAATCATTGCCCCATACATAGCTCTACATTTCACCCCCATGTACAGTGTAATTAATCAATCTACACACAAATTATTCTCAAAATGTCTGTCACTAACAGCCCACCCCTCTTGTGTGCGAGGCTGTAAATTCCAAATTCTACTCATTATTCACAGTTGTTGCTGCAGAAGAAATGTAGAACTATGGTCCTTTCCTACACCTGTCCTGCACATCCCTAGCTGGTTCTCCTAATGTTTTTCCCCCTGCTTGCCCCCATTTCACCACTTTCCTATCACCCTTTTTTCATTTTTTTAATAAAAATTAGCATGGGTGTAAGCGGGAGTAAGTGGTGCTAAGTGAAGCTAAGAGGGCTTAACCATCTCTTAGCATTGCTAAGCTCCATGCAAATCCATGCAAATCCACTTACAACTGTTTAAAAGTGCTTTAATCACTCTGTCTCCATCAGCCCTTGTCCAGCAACAAAATAGACTCAAACCACGGATACTATGCACTACAATAACAGCAATTTACCACTACACCATCTGAGCTATGGGAAATTGCAATGCTTTTACAAACATATCATGCATTTTGGTCATTTAACAGTAATGAAAAAAAGTCATCATGTTCCAGTCTTGAACTCAGGACCCTGTGCACTACAATCACAGAAACATACCTTTACACCATCTAAGGTGTAGGAATTTGTGATGTTTTTACAAATATATCAGACACTATAGTAATTTCTCATAAGGGAAAATATATATCTGTAGTACTCTTATATACATATATATGTATATATAAATACAAATATATATTTATATATACGTGTGTGTGTGTGTGTGTATATATATATATATATATATATATATATATATATATATATATATATATATATAAAACCAACCTCTTACTGCAAGACATCTGCAAAAAGCCTGACAATGTGGGGGGATAAAGGGCAAACAATAGTGACATCTTTGAAATATGGCTGTTATATGCATAGAAGTCTGCTAGAGTAGCATAGTCTGCCCTTACAAACATATACACCTGATAGACCACCAGCAACTGTAGCAGCATGCACAGTCAGATAGAAAAGGAGCTATGACACTCATATCTGCTACTCTCCCTATGCAACCTAACAAACATTTACACACAACACTGCTACACAGTCTTGGCAGTCTGTTAACAATGGCCAGGCATACATAACTCTCAGCTGTACAGATCCCCACAGAATGTCCAGAGTGTTGGATCATATTTATGATGACTGCTGCATACCTCTTCCAGGAGTCTGCTAAGTCACTGGGATGATACCTGGAGTGCAATCACTAAATAATGAAATACCATACCTCTTAACCTCTTACTGTAAGACATCTGGACAAAGCATGACATACTTGGGGGACTGGGGGCCGGAAAGCGGGACATATCTCACATAATGGTGTTACAAACTGCACTAGTTGCTGGTGTTACAGGGTTTGTTGTAACATAACATCCCTGAAGGATATGATGTCTGAAACACTAATGGATGTCAATATTTACTGTCTACAATCCTTACATTATCCTACTGATTTCGTGAAAACAGAAGTTGTCTGTGGAACAGACCAAACATAACAGGCAAACCTCTGGGCAGTTTGTGGATATCTGGACAATTGAGAGGTATATCAGAGACATAACATTTTCAGGCGTCAAGTCACACAGAAAATGCATGTCCAGACAAACCCTGTTAATCGAGCAATCCTCGATGTGTGTAACAGCAATACTTACTTGCAATCTGTACCCAATTCTGGAGCTTTGTTCCCATGTTGTTGGGCTGTCTCCACATGTCTTGTCCTGACAGGTGTTTCCACCTATTGTCTGTGAAGCTGTAGCCTCCACACCTCCATAATGTCCTTCACACAGGCAAAGAAAAGGGGCAAGGCCTACATGAAGGACTTAATTATAGCACTGTGTTGCTATGGCATTGGCTAATGGAAAGACAAAACAGCTTCTCTGGATGCAAGTAGCGAGTGGGAGACACTGATTGGTGCACAGGCCATCACCTGGTCATGAGCATTACCTACAAAAGGCAAGCTGGTGCCTATGCAACACAGGTTTGAACCATCTACACAAAGACAGACTGCGACTACACAAACCTAACCATCTGCAGTATTCTGAGGAAACTCTTCAGTACTATAACAGGTATGTCAATCATGTAAGCTTGTAATGGAATGCAGAAGGGGGGATGCGGTAATGTCAAATAGGACATTAAACACTAGGTCGCAACAAGACCCGCTGGACTCACATGCTGCTGTCTGGCAACTATGGCCATTCCTGCTTGCTCTGTCTGCATTGACATGGATTACATCTCTGGCCCCTGAGTTACCCCAGCAAAGGTCAGCTCATGTATGACTACTACTACTGCAGTGTCTGTTGTGCAATACTGAGTGTGATGCTGCTAGGCCAGCTACCTGGGATGTTGTATATAGCCATATGTTAACCATGAATGCTACTATGATACATATGCTTGTCCTACAAATATAGGAGACGTACACAGGGTATGTGCATAGTACACAACAGGTGCAGAAGTGTGTGTTGAACTGTATGGGATATACTGAGCCCATACCTGACAACTGTCCAGAGTTTTGCAGACTGACGACATGTCTGCCTCATATTTGTAGTCAGTGCCTCATACAGCTGTGTATTGTCTGGCACATTACTGGCAACCCATTAAAGACTGAAGTCATAACATAATAGCATACATTTGATTGTCAGAAGTCATATCCTGCAGAGTAGACCTGTGAATGCGACACCGTCTTTGCTGGAAACTATGTGTGTTTCAGCTAGATTCATAATGTGACACTATTTTCTGGCCTTTGCCCACCGGTGACATGTGCCCTTGTGCAGATGTCTTGCTCTAACAGGAGCTAGATGTCTTAGCATGAAACCCATGTCAATGCAGATGGACCTTGTCCTGTAGGGTGCCGACATTTGTGCAGTCACTGACACCTGCTTTGTAGCTGTGGAGAGGACACTGGCCTTGCCAGGTTACTCATCTATCATACATTTAGACCTCAAATGGAGGGATGCAAAGCCACAGGAGGTAGAGGGTTGAACATAACATACTCATACACACCTCCAGGCTGGCCAAACAGCATGACATGTGGGAGACATCCTGAGTGCAGTTAACAGTTGACAAAACACCTACTCAAATCATAGCTAGCTACAGCTCTCCAACCATGACTATGGACACCCACCACAACTATTGGGACTTGCTGGAATCTGTCAGGATTCAATAATCTACCCTGTTCCTGGGTGACTTCAACTACCCAACCATAGTGTGCATGACCTATGCCACTTGAACATGAATGGACAGAGATTCCTCAGCTTTGTCAATGGAATGCAGTGGATCAGCTGGTCAACACTCCTATGACAGGTGGCAGTATCCTGTACCTGGTCCTAACTAACATCAGTAGCCACTGTAGCACTCCTACAGTGTCATCCTCCTTGGTAAGATCTGACCACAAAGCCATCACTGTTCAGGTCACCATCTACTCTGCCCCCCCCCCCAGTCAGGGTCAAACAAAATTGTCTTTATATAAATGACTATAAATCTCCTCAGAGTAGATAGAAGTAGCTTTACAGCCAATGTCCCATCAGTTGGAACTAGCAGTAGTGTCCAGGCCCACACCACAATACTACGTAGGCACCTACATAGCTGTATGGACTCAGCAATACCTGACAGGACAACATCATCTCCCACAAGGTAGGATATATGTCCATGGTGGACAGCAGCAATACACAAATACCATAACAGGGGGAAATAATTGCTGGGCAGGGCAAAGAAGGAACAGGTGCCTTACTGGAAGCAAAGTCACCTTGGCCTGCACAAGCAAATAAGGTCACAGGTGAATTACCTTAAGGCTATCTTAGAGTGCAAATTTGACACATTCACCAAAGTCAATCACTAGGCCTTCCACACGTGTCTGCAATCCCAGAGGCAACACACAAATTCACTGGGTAGTAGTGGTCAGTAACACCACATACACTTGGCATAGAAATAGGCATCTGGCTGCAGACAGGTGAAGTGTAATCATCACCGCCCTGTTCCCCCCATTGGTATGCATGTGCATGCACAACACCTGTCCCCCCCATCATCAGGAAGCAGGTCTGTAATGCCATCTCAGAGTCAACACACAGAAGTCTCCATAGGCCTGATACCATCCCTGGCTGCATCCTACATGAACACAGGCATGGGTTCTCAGATCCATTCCACACTGTAGTCAACCACATCCCATCTGCACAGAGGACAGCCACTGTCATCCCTATACACAAAGGCGGAGCAATCCACTGACCCAGACAATCATATGCACATCAGCCTAACTAGCCTGCTCTGCAAGGGCATGGAAGGCAATATGAAGGACATTATGAACAGGGACATCATCAACATTAAAATGCCTGAGCCCACACAGCATGGTATTGTCAAATGGAGATCAGGCCTGTTAAACCTGGTTGACTTCTCTGAAGTGGACAGCAAACACAAGGAAAAGGGGAAAATGGTGAACAATGCTTACCTTCACCTAGCCCAATTCTCTCACAATAATCCCCAGGTGGCCAGGATACATATGCCTACACAGTTAGGCTCCAACCTGTATGTTACCAGAAGTGTAGCTAACTGGCCCAATGGTCAAAGTAGTGGAACCTACCCCTAGTACTCGAGTCTTCCAAAGCAGTGTAGCCCAAGGATCAGTCTGGGGGCCTCTACTGTTTGAGATATACATATCTTAGGTGCAGGACAAAAGAAGTGGTCTGTGTTTGACCAGCTGTACAAATGCTTGCAAGCTGGCCACTGTCTTACATTACCCTACTGATGTGAACATCTCCCAAGAGGCTCTCACAAAATTAATGACTGGTACAAGAAGAATTTCCACACTCTGAATGCCAGGAGAGACATCATTCTCCCTGCTGTGGCAGATGTCATCCACACTAATTATGACAGTAATAATGTACTAAGCATGCAATCAGGTGTGAGGCAACTTGTGCACCAAGGTTGGTAGCAATCTGACAGTTTCCCACCATGTGGGCACCATTGTACAGAAGGCTGTCTACATGTCCCACATCACACATATGGGTATGTCATCCAGGAACCAGGAGGACACAACATCCGTGTACTCCACCCATATCAGATGCATTACCTAGTACAACAGCTCCTTTGGCATGTACTTGCCAAGCAAATAGTGCAGTTGCAGAGACCACATAGGTTCCTGACCAAGCAATTCCAGGGTCTGCATACCTATCCTATACAGGTAGGCTGAAAGCCCTGTCCCTGTACTTAGACTCATACTGACTGATCATAGGTGACCTGTGTCTGGCATACAAGGCCATGTCCAAACCAGCCTTGATGGCATTTCTGCATATCTGTAAGACAGATTGCACTCATGCATCACACATACAAGGCCCTCATCTGGTCTGTGACATGTATAGTACTTGTTGACAGGATAGTGTAGTGTCCCACACAATACACTGTCTGTAAAATGCACTCCCTCCCCATGTCTAGCAGTGTATGTGTATAGCCCTTTTGAAGAGAAAGCTGGAAGAATGCATGGGAAATGGATGAGACACCCCTGGGATCCCACATGTGTCTGAGCTGGACAGGGGAAACAGGTGCTGGCTTGGAAGGGGCATGGGTGAAAGTCTGGACCAGGTTGATGAGGGCATCAGGGCCAATAGCCTGGTATCATCTTATGAGGCCATGCACCTAGTACTTTACATGTTTCTGTATGTATTGCAGACTGTCCTGCAATGTTGTTTGAAATGAATTCCTGTGAGTCTGAACTGTGTATTGACTGCAGTGATTGTGTATAGTCTTGTCCCCACATTAGTTATCATCACATATCATTACACCTTGTCATTGTGTGTGGTCTGTGGAGCAGCAAGTCAGCTCTTGCAGTACATGCATATGCACTTGATGACACTGTATAGCTCACTCTAATAGCCTTGGTCTTGGCCACAATTACCATTCTGCTACTAGGCCCATCACACAGTAGAATTTGTCACTCTTTGCTGTGGGCCTGACAGTAGCAGTGAAAGAGATTTATTGCAGCAGGCAGAACTACCGTCAGGGCTGCCCTGAAGGGCCCATAGGTATCACGGCTGTGCCAGACTGTACCAGGAGCGTGTGTGTGTGTGTGTGTGTGTGTGTGTGCGTGTGTGCGTGTGTGTGTGTGTGTGTGTGTGTGTGTGTGTGTGTGTGTGTGTGTGTGTGTGTGTGTGTGTGTGCACATCAGCAAATATAATACAGCAGGGTATTAATGTACATATGTTGTGTTCCCCTCACAGGTGAACACAGGGGCTGGTGTCCCTCCCCCTCATAACCTGATGTCAGTGTCTTAGTGGACTCCCATGATGATGGTGGTCATAGTGAGGCACAGTGAGGCACAGGTGGAGTTGTCGGTGCCTGGATCTGTGCCATTGTTTGGTATCCCACTTTCACCCACCATATCTCTGCACACAGTCAGTATGCCCACACATGCCCAGTCCTCAGCAGCCATGGATAATGGACAGGTTAAGGGTGGTCGCAAGTGCCTCAGCAGGTGTCAGCAGATGCATGTTATGGTTCATCATGGAGGGACAGGCATGTACTGACTGCAACACCAGACAGATGCTCAGGATCATGAATGCAGCGCTCCCTGCCATGTGTGATGACCTCCATGGCATTTGTGATGACATACGTCATCTTGCCAATATTGGGGATAGACAGTGGGGTGAGACATTGTCACTGCTCGACCGCGCAATGTCTGTGCTTGAGCATGTGGTGGGAGTAGGGCATCAACCAGTTGGATGTAAGTAAGCGACATGATCAGCTATGAGCCCACATGGCCATGCTCATTCACAGTCTTGTAGTGGCAGTACCAACAGCACTACTGAAGGGTGGGTGCTATCCATACCACACTGGAGCAGGTCATAGGCATGTTGTCCTGGCCAGTCCCATCAGGGATGCGGGTCCAGCAGACAGCAGTCACCATCAGGGAGTAGTACTGCATCTACGTTGGGCCTGGCGGTGCTAGTGATACTCCTGGCAGAACTTGTTACCACATCCCTACTGGGAGACAGTGAACTGTACATCCTGCCATGTACGGTCCACACCTGCCCAACATAGCCCTGTGTCAGGCATCCACATTGCTTGCTGATGTGCAGACAAACACGCACATATCCTTATCCTAGGCCAGTCACCATCAGACATGCACAGCTTCTCTGTATGGCCCAGTTGAACATCACCCCTCCAGACACACACACACACACACACACACACACACACACACACACACACACACACACACACACACACACAGTGTCAGCCATATGACCCAGCTTAGGCCTCTGGCAATCCAACACCACATCCTGTGCATGTGATGATACTTGTGCCACAACCCTGTTATCCATACCATCAATGCAGGGACATGCTTATATAGGTCTGATGCACAGGGTGACTATAGTACAGTGTAGCAATGTCATGCTGTATAAGGTGCTGTCTGCAGGCAGTAGTTATGGGTACACATCGAGGTGTATGTACCTTGTTAGCCATAATGCACTATTGCTGTTAGTACTGCTGACTGACTGTAGTGTCATGTACTGTATTCTGATTGTGTTCCAGGTGTCTGTGTGTCTGCAGGCTGTGGGTCTGCTGACAATAGCAATGATGAGTAAGGCGGACTGTAAACAAAGTGACCTTTTCATAGCCAAAGTACAGCTGCACATGTACCTTTTTACCAGGTATGTTTGCATGCAACACTGTGTGAGGGGAAATTGTGGCAGACAGTGTGACCTTGCATACATATCCTTGACACAGGCACCTAGCCTGCATACATGTCACCTGGGTGTTCTGTAGGACCGCAGCTCACACATACAGAGGAGGTTACTTGGTACTGGTACTAGGTCCCTCACCAGCTTAGCCATGACATTCACTGCAACAGATTCAGCTATCAGCACCTTTTGCCCCTGCCATTTCTGTCACATCCACTCGACCATCATGCTATGATTGAGGGTTTGCCTGGTACTGTGTATGACTGGTTTGGGGTATGTATTCCTGACACAGGTCAGCCTGTGTTAGTCTAACATGACAATCGCCAGC
>NC_056725.1:499977260-499994760 GCF_019279795.1 Protopterus annectens | reverse complement strand
GTGTAGCCCATGATAAGACATGTCAGCACAAAGAGCCTTTGTCCAGCAGGGACACAGGTGGGATCACGGGACTGTCTTCTGTGTTTCCCGTGCACTTATACAGGGAGCATATCACTAGGGATATTGAGGCACTTGGCTTGCTGTTGACAGGGAGTGAATTACCCAGGTTGGGGGGGGGGGTGTGGTACACGTATCTGTCACACCAACAATATCACAGCCCAGGTTGATGGAGTGGGCCTTGAGTTCCAGATGTGCTACAGTCCCATGAAGGCAGGGCATACCTCTCAACCTCTTTGTGCAAGACATTTGGACAAAGCCCAACAAAATGGGGGGACAAAGACCCAAAAATAGGGACAGATTTTAAACATTGCTCTTATAATCTTAGAAAGTTGTTAGAGTAACAGAGTTTGTTTTAATATACATTCCTGAAGGATATAAACTCTGAAACTCAAAAGTATGCTATTATTTAGTGACTTCAATCCTCAGATCATCCCAGCGATTTGCTAGAAAAACACACATTTTAAAGGAACAGATCAACAATATGAGCCAGAAATCTGGACATTCTGTGAAAATCTGGACAGTTGAGAGGTATGAGGCAGGGTCTGGATTGCTTTGTATGCCAGGCAGGGGTCACCTCAGCATAGTCCGTATGGCACGGGGTAGAGGGACAGTGCTGTTAGCCTATCTGTGTAGGGTAGGTGTTTGGGGATTGAGGTAAGGCCTCAGTGTTTGCAAGAACCTTGTGTGTGGAGTCTATATGGTCTGTGGTGTGTAGGTTTGTGGGGTTCTCATGTGATTTTGCCTCTGAGGTGTCCATTGTTTGGGTTTTGTCTGGTTACAGACCTCTACTTACATGGGCGTGTGTTGTGTATTTGCAGGTGATGTTTACTGACCCCTTACACTGCATGGCACCTATGTTACTTCACATTATGTTCTGGTGTGCACATTCTTCATTTGTCTGGCCAGTGGTTCCCCTTCCCCTTATGTGTGACTCTTTGTCCTTCTGTAGTCCAGTCACAGGCTTTGGCCACAGTGGCTGCTGTTGTGTATTTGTAATTCTGATGTGGGTGGGATACATGCCATTTAATCACACACAAGGTTGTGGGATTCACAAATCTGAGTGTACCTATTTAGCAAGTTGTCCATCATTGCCCTGTGGTCCTTAGACGGTTTGTGTTGCTATATGTTATTATGATGCTACATGTGGGCCTAGCTGCCATACCATCACAGACTGACATCTGCACAGGCCAAAATATGACAGTTAGACAAATGCCCACACATGGGGACGGGGTGTTAATTGTGTTCTGCCAAACATAGACAGTTGGGAGACTGATTTGGTAATTGCTTGTTTGCTCTTATGGGTTTGATGTCGTCTTCCCCACTGTCTTCCATTGCTGTTTTGACATGACCCTTTCTTGTTTGGCAAACAGTTGGCAGGCAAATGCAATGTTAGGACAAGCAGAACAGATATACAAGGCATACTTGTGCTCCTTTTGTGACAACCTGTGTCATTCCAGGGGTATGGCTGCTGGCCACTGGCATGTTGTCAGTGCTGACACAGAGAGGTGGCAGCCTTTTATACACTGGCAGTACAATGACCTTCAGGTACCTCAACTTCTAAGAGCCAGACATCTGGACAAAGCCATAAGTGATTGGGGGACGGAGGCCTAAATGTAGGGACCGTTTTTAAGTACCGGCCTTACAAACCTAGAAAGGTGGTTCAATAACAGGTTTTGCATTAGCATGCATATTTCTATGGGTATACAGTCTGACACTACAATCTGTCATTATTTTCTTACCTTAGTCTTGTGTGATTTGCCAATGAATTGCCAGGCAACCACTATTTCATGTTATACAGACCACAATTATTATTCAAACCTCCGGACATTGTGCAATAGGTCTGTACAGTTGAGAGGTATGGTAGGCAAAGTGTAGGTTGCTCCAAGCTGTGTAGTGTCCATATGTGTGGCCCCCTGTCCATGACCTGTACAGCTTTCCTGCATTAATAGATATTGACATCTGGACGGTCTGTACATCTCCTACCGTAGGTGTGGCTGACGTGCATAATAGTTGGCATTGCAGTTCTCTGAACATGGCCCTGTCAAAGACGACACTGTACCTAGGCCACTACAACACAACAGCCAGGAGTAGGTGCTGAACAAATCCTGACAGTATTAACCACACATATGCATTGCTCATTGACCCTTGCATATTGAGGAAATGCAAAAAGTTATCATGTGTATTGGGACAGCCCTGACAATGTGTGCTCTGCTGCTATTCCTCTGCAGACATACCTGTTACTGCATTTCTGTGGGAATATGGGGGGGGGGTGGCACCTGTCAACTGTACACATTTGAACAGACTGTGCTGCTATTTGCTTTACATGTTGTTTCCTTTACCATACTATTGTGCCCTGTCTTGGGGACTAGAGGCATATCACTGCAGACCACAGGTCAGATTGTAATGGCATACATTTAAGTTTCTGACTTCTTACCCTTCAGAGACTTACTGCAACAGCAAGACTTGCTGTGCTATCACTGTGTAAGTCTGTAGGGGGGTATTTCATCATTGTCACCATTTATGGGCCTTTGCCAGACATTTCTTTATGGTTTTCTGCAGCTGACTTGCTGGGTGAGGCTGAGGGATGAGTATGGAACCCCCACACGACATCCATGCCTGTGACCTATGACCTCCCAATTAGTTGCCCCCTCCACATATACTGCAGTGGGATTTGTCAACTTGGCTACTACTGCATAGTGTGGGGAGGCCAGTATCAGGCAAACATTTCCTGGTGTCCCACATAGCTGTCAGTTGTCTGCTGATATCCCAGTAGGCTGCCCCATTCACCTGCATGCATGCAGCAATACCATAGATATGCTACCAGAACATACTAATACATTCATTTATTGTTAAGAAGACTGACTTACCTTGTGTCTGAGGCAGTTGTGTGGACGGTGCTTGAAGGCTGCATATGTCGGATGCGCACAGTACACTGCCTATACATGGTAAGTTACAGGTAGTGTGATGTATGTGTCATCCATTTTACTGTGTGTGTGAGTCAGAGAGGTGTCAGTCCCTGAGTGCCTACAGTGTCATTGTGTGTGCTATGCATTGCCTCTTTGCCAAGGCCAGGCCATACTGGGCATGCCTCAAAAAGAAAGAGCCTGTTTGTTTTCACCAAGTGAGGTAATTAGCATTATTCAGTGGTGTCCATGCCGGTAGTGCTGGGAGGCTAATGCACTCTCCCAGCCTACTTTCCTGAATCGCACAGGCTCCAAACTCCGTGTTCAAGCCATGCCACTATTCGGACATGGGATTTTATGTTACTGAATCCCAGGGATTGTCATACTGTGGGTATAGTAAGATGTAACATCTGGGTCTGTCCTTTATATATCAGCCAAAAAGGTCTGTTACAGGACTGTAAACTTCAAGAATGACACCTATAACTAAAAAAAATTATATAAATCACTGAGTATCTCATAAGTGGTGGTGGTGCAGGTGCAACCCTGTTTATTCATAAATATATATCTTAAGAAGATGATAAAATGTCTGTCAAGTCTACCTGCACTGAGCCCGCTAATACTCATTATACCTCTCAACTGTCCAGATTTTAGCAGACTGTCCAGATTTCTGCCTCATATTTTAGGTCTGTTCCTCATAACATGTGGCTTTCTGGTGAATCAGTGAGGACTCACTTCATTAAATAATGACATGCATTTAAGTTTCAGTCTTCATATCTTTCAGAAAATGTATTGTAACACATATAATCTTTTATTCTAGAAACTTTTTGAGATTATACAAGCAATATTTAAAATCTGTCCCTAGTTTTGGGCCTTTGTTCCCCCAATTAATTTTTGGTTTGTTCAGATTTTTTGAGATACAAAGTTGGGAGGTATGCTCTCAGTAAAAATGTAGGAGCCTCTGCGATATGGTGGTGCAGTGCTTTAAGAACTGTACTGTAACTTGCTTATCTGCGGTGGTGCAGCGGTAGCATTGTTGCCTCACAGCAAGAGGTTCTCCCGTTCGATTCTAGGCTGGAGTGCAGGGAGTGCCTTCTGTGTGGAGTCTGCATGTCCTCCCCGCGGTTGGGTGGGCGTTCGAAAGACATGCGTAAATGGGGGTGCCTTCATTGAAGGTTGAATGTCGAGCTGGCACCTTGGCATTTGTGAAAATCTACTGCCAATCATAAGTGGACTGGAGTTCCGCTGTGGCGACCCCTAACAGGGAAAAGTCGAAAGACAAACAACAACAACCTTACAACTGTAACTTCTGGGTTTCAGATTTCATGTCTGGTTACTGTTTGTGTGGAGTTTGCATGTTGACTATATGTCTGCATAGACTTCTCTGAGCACTCTGGTTTCACCCCCAAACATACAGGCTGATTAGTTACTGGTTTTATATATATATATATATATATATATATATATATATATATATGGAATTTTCTCTTACTCTTGTGGTCAATATTATGACTGAAAAGGGTCCACAAAGACCAGTTTAATCCCCATGTTATTACATTAATAAATTAAATTAAACATAAATACATATGCAAGGAACCAGATGGTGGGTGATGTATATAACAGATACCTTTATGAATGTAATAGATATAGTAAAGATAAAAAATGAGTATTATGCAGAGGCTAAGGTACTTGAGAGTATAAACACAGAAACAGAGGTTAATGAAAGTTAAAGACTTTACAGCATTTGTTTTGCTCTACCTGCTTCAGAAATGCATGAACCTTAGTACATTTCTGTTTTTATTGCTGATAAGATAGACTCAGATACTGGAGGATGCGCTGTTGGGTAGGGGATAGGAATGAGTGGCTGAAGATAAGTACTGCTTCCTCTGGGCAAGGTGGGGTTGTACCTACCACAAATGTACTCTTTCTAGAGACTAAAGACTAGTAGCTGTCACTGATTCCTGTAAGATACATTAGTCTGTCAGTCTGATACAGCTGCCACACCACAGCCACCTTAAGTGAGGCAGTGCGTGCATGGCACCATGTGTGTATGGAGCACCTATGCTGATGCCATGCATACCATCAGTGGGGGAAAACACAAGGCATAACCAAATACAAAATCGAGGCAACCTGCAGTGTGATTGTTCTGCTGATGTTCACTAGCCTCTAAAGTGAGTGCTGAAAAGGCTTAGTCCCAGTAGAATGTGGAAATGCTTCAGTGGATCCATATAGGGTACAAAGTCATCTGTGGTGACATATGGCTCATTTTGGTGAGCAGCATAGACTGAACCAGATGTCAGTAATGGTCCCAGGCCAAAAATATATATCTATGTACCTTCTCATTCATCTAGTTAGGATTTTTCTCTGCCTGTCTAAAGATATGTTAAATTCCCATATTCTGCTGCACACTCCCTTCTCTCAATTCTTTATGGCTATCATTTATCTTTTTTGTCAATGAAAACATTCACACTTTACTTCCTTAACATGCGATTTGCAACTTTGTGTTATACTGCAACAACCTGTCTTCAATAAGAAATGTGTTTTCTTGTAAGCTATGTACACTCTGAAGATATGCAGTATATCACATATCCCCCAAGAGGCTAACATCAGTCCAGTATTAGCACTTATAATAAGGACTCCAGGCAGTCAGACAAAATTCAGCCAAGCTAATGTTAGCTTTGCTGGAGCAAAGAGATAAATCCCTGAATACAAACTCAGAGACCTGCTGTTCATTAGCAGCACATATGCTGCTGGAGTTGGCATGGGAGAATGAGACTGCCTATCCTCAGGGAGGGGGACACAGAATAGCATCTTCTGGTTCTGCAGGCTTTCAGAGGTGGGATGGCTACATTATGGGTGATTCTGGGGTATATGTTCACTAAGCTGTGAGTGCTGCATCCTTTCTTAGCAGGAGCACAGAGCTATGCCTGTAAATCAGAAGGAGTAGTGACCCTCATGCTACTGTGGATCACATGTGCCCTGTCAAGGGAGAGGAGAAGGGAGTTAACAGAAAATAATCCCTAATTTCCAGAATGCTGGTGAAGGCCTACGTAACTCCTATGACTGCCTGGGGTATGGTCTGCATGGAGATGTGGGAAGCTTGATAGTTATCAGGCATGGGGATAAAACACATACAAAACATTTCAGCCTAGACTTCACTCTCACTCCTCTGGAACCAAGTGTCTAGGTATCTCTTACGATGGTGCCCTATCACAAGTAGGAGGCACAAAATGTTAGGGAATGAAACTCCCAAATATTAATTACATTTCTATTACTTAGACATCATACTTTGGAATTTGCTGTTACAGGAGTAATGCATTTTTTTCTGAGGAGGACTTTACTTTGTACCCCAAGATGTGATGAGGAGCCTAAATGATTCTCCCTTAACAACTTGCACACCACAGAGATAACAGCTGTCATTCAATATCAGCCTTGGTAGCAGTCGTACATGACATTGTATAGTAAGGCGGGAATTTATTCTGCTACCTCCAATTGGCATGCCTTAAGGTTGGTTGTGTTTAATAGTACACAGTGTCTGAGTTGTGGATATGGATGAGTGACCACTAATGCAAGGCCATATCTACTTTGTAGGCCATTAAATAAAATGATCTTATCACCATATATCATCTCTGCCCAAGTGCAGGTACTTCTTCTCCATCATTGGCTGTATTCTCCACTCTTCAGAACTGGAGTAAATTCAAGGGGTGCATTTGTAAGGATGATTCCAAAAACTCATACCTTTAGTTCAGAGGTCTTGCTTAAAATACTGCAAACCATCATGCATGTTGAATTCACATACTGTGAAATACGGAAAACCAAGGCTCTGCACTAGAGAGCTGTGGCAACTTCAAACAACAGATTAAAAGTCTAATTTTGAATATATTCTAAACTGTCCATCGAATGCTTGAAGCAGCAATGAAGCCTGTATGTAGGAGTTTCCAAAATAAACAACTACAATAAAATGCCCTTAACTCACATGCCTAATTGCATCTGGTCATGCAGTCAATTAACTAACCTCACCTCTGCTGATCTAGAAAATAATTATTTTAAATTCCACTCTCAAAGGACCTTTGGAGCCATATATAAATGTGAGTCCTGAAGCAACTGATATTTTTTTAATGATAAAATAAAGACTTAATAAGTCCTATTTGGAGGCTGCAGTTGAATGGTATGACATCAGCGTGCCATGAATATTCATGAGGGCACGCTGACTCAACCGTAAGTCTTACACGGACCGTGTAGGAAAGCAGGGGGTGTGTCTGACTGCTGAGCAGTCTAAATGTCTACGCCCCTGCAAGGGTTGGAAAAGTAAAATGAAAACACACAAGAGCGAGTCTGCTCAAATGTCCTTGCACCCAACACCACACTCCCTGACATTGTAAACCCCCATCACAGTTATAAAAAGTAAAACATTAATTTTATTTTTTTTAAATTCCCGAAATAGCTGTCCATATTTGCGCGTGTGTGCGCGGGTGTGCCCATTGCTTAGCTGCAGTTAGCAATTCAGACATGGAAGAGCATAAGAAAGAATGCTTATGCAAATCACACCAAACAGCAATAGCGTAATGGTAGAGTGTTCGCACAAAGAGGAGGCATTCATGGTTCGAGTCCCACCACTCCCCTTCTTATTTATGTTTTAAATCAGTATATGAAATAATACCTGACACATATGATTAGAATATTAGTAAAAAGCAGTGAAATGGCTTATGTATCAGTGAAGAAAATATATATTTTAAAGGATCCTGATATATAATTGCCCGCAGTTAAGCAGCGCTTTACCCAGCGCAATAGAGTTGCCCATAGTTAAATTGAGCTTTAACCAGCGCAGTAGAGTTGCCCAGAGTTAAATAGCACTTTACCCAGCGCAATAGAGTTGCCCATAGTTAAATTGTGCTTTAACCAGCGCAATCTGTTTGTGTGGATGTGTGCGCCACGCCAACCAGGGCACCGTAGGGCAATGTGGAGCAACGTAGAGCAAAGTTGCTTAAACACAGCCACACCCCCTAGCCTGTCTGGACAGTATTAAAATAAAATGAATGACAAGGTTCGAACCCAGGACTATGTGCACCATAATCAAAGTACTGAACCACTAAGCCATGACAGCTTAGGAGAAACAGCCACTGTTAACATACATATACTTAGAAATGGTAGATTAACCATTACTAAGCAGGTCTGCAGTCAGCCGAGAATTTTCAAAAACGGCCAATCACAAAAAAGTGCGGAAAATGCGGCATATATAAGCCCCATAGGCAGGAATACTCACCATAACTGATTGTAGCTCACATCTGCAGTTAGAATGGCTGGTGCTGGAGAGGGTACATGCTTCCGAGCGCAACATTGGGGCATCAAGGAGTCAAAATACATGGTTTGGCTCCTTGTCCACCATCATGAGTCAAGACTCCTGCAGGGCCAGTTCCAAGGGGCGGAGTACAAGGCAGAGGCTTGGAACTGGTTAGCTCATGACCTCACCAGTGCCACATTCATTCCTCGGACTGGTGAGCAGGTATGTCACCACCATGCAGACCTGAAGAGATGGAGGCAGGACCACCTGAACCAATGGATACAGGAGGCCCGTGGGATGCAAGATGCCCCACAACTGAGTAGGTAGCCATGGAATGCAGTATGTAAGAATTGATAATTGATTCTGTATAATGGATAGGTATGTCTCAATATCCCTTCATTTATTTCACAGCTGCAGGTGACCGTGCTGCGAATCAGCAAGCCTATGCAGATAGGCTGCTAAGGCTGCACCACCAGGCAGGTTTGTGATTATTCTGCATGTATTGTTATATAAAATAGGGGAGAGAGCATGAAAGAAAGTGTTGTAGTCCAATAATGTTGTTGTTGTTGTATCTTTCGGCTTTTCCCGGTTAGGGGTCGCCACAGCGGAACTGCGGTCCACTAATGATTGGCAGTAGATTTTTACGTACCGACTTGCCAGGCCTGACGCACAACCTTCAGCGAAGGTATTCGCATGTCTCCACACAGAAGACGCTTTAGCTGAGAATCGAACAGGACAATGTTTTACTGTGAGGCGACAACACTACCGCAGCACCACCACCACAAGTGTAGTCCAATAATACAGCCATAAAATGCCCTTAATAAGTCCTCTGCATGTACTGTCATATAAAAAAGTCAGACAGCCAGACAAAAGAGTGTAGTAACCCATTAAGAAAGGTAAAATATGTCCGGAATAATATCTCTGCAGATACTGTCATATAAAATAAGTGAGCGAGCCTGAAAAAGAGTGTTCTAACCTATTAATAAAGGTATAATATGTCTTGAATATGTCTTCCATATGCACTGTTTTATCAAATAAAGGAGTGAGCCTGTGGAAAAGTATGTAATGTAATTAATAAAGGTATAAAACCCGGAGTGTGTCTGTGTCACTTACTTTGAAATGTTGTTGTACCCTTGCATTATACAAATAGTACTGTTTTAATAAGTGCTGGCAACCCAGAGTTGTGCAGTCCCATCTAAAGTGGGTGATGGAAGTGCTAGTAGCTGTGAAGCATATATACAGTCCTCAACAGTCACTTACTGGCTGGCATGCATAAGTAAATCTGGCACACATGTAGCATGTAATTTGTTCCCCAGAAATGTGAGTGTGCTTCAAGAAATGCAGGGTTCTGTACAAATTGAAGTGAAAATGTCATGTGAAAACATCCAGATATGTAGATAAAGAAATATAAATGAAATCAAGAAATATGTAGCAGTAACATATGCATCATGGACAGTTAGTATGTCAGATATAGGTCAGGTATATATTGAACTAGCCAAACCCATTACACAACCTAATGCATGCTGGCAAGTGTAATAATACATGTAGGGGATATACACTTGCAGTCAGTAGGAATGTAGTGTAGACTAAAAGTACTTATAAGATGTTAATTGAGGTTTCTTTCTACACCCTACTGTATGTGCATAAACCATGCAATTCCACACCTCAATGGGTATGTGTAATCTCAAATATTTGTTGGGACATATGTCCTATTGTTCTATAAATATTTGCATTCACTTTGATGCATGTGCCCTGTTCAAACACCACAATCATGGTGGCCTGTTGCTACCAATCATTCCTGCATGCTGTTGGAATATCCACTGTCGTTCAATATATGCATGTGTTATGCTTGCTGTTCAACTGTTGGAACCTTGGTGTGTTGGGTTAATGGGAATATTACTGCATGCTGTTACAACTAATCTGGAATGCTGTTGTTTATGTTGAAATTAAACACACCTAATCACAGAACGTATGGGAAGGATGGTCCCAGTGGACCTACCTGTCCCTCCTCAGCTGGCGAGTGCACCTGGCACCAGCAGGTCCGGTGCCCAGCCCAGGCTCCCCTCCTCCATTAGTCCTGTGCCACCTTCAGGTGGAAGTGCTGCAGGGGATGGGGCTCGTCCCCCCATGCAAGCGTGGGCGGAGAAGGGCCACCTGTCACCCTTTGAAGGGTCCGGGCTGTGGTGCATAGGGAGATCCAGCATTCAGTCGCTGATCCCCTATGCCAGCTCGAGGTGAGAGTGTCATGTCTCATGGGTGAGCCTGCCCATCCTACGCAGCCCCCAGCACAGCCACCCTCGGGGCTGTGAAGGTGTAGTGGTGACTGCCCATGGGTGGGGATCTCAGTTCCACTGTTACCATCTGCGGGCTCATGGGCTTGCGATTTCCAAACATCCGTCCCCGTCAGTTGTGTTCTCCCACCCCATGTGTCATACACCGCCCCTGTATGCATCTTGTTTGTCTTGTCTGTTAACCTCCCCAACCTACCTCCCCAAACATACCTACTTCCTCTACCTCACTTTCCACTCTCACCTGAAAAAAAAAAAAGGGCAATCTGTACCCACAAAAAAATTACACCCCATACATAGCTGCCTATTTCGCACACATGTCCACTGGACATGTAAACTGATAATTATAATTGGCAGTACAAAAAACTTTGTTGTTCTCACCCCTCTCCCAGGGGTGGAAGGTTTCAAATATCACTCCAAATTTATTGCATATGCACAGCTGCTGCTGGTAAAGAAATGGGCAGCTATGGACATTCCCTACACCCGTCCTGCACATCCAGAGCTTGTTTACCTACTGTCTGTCCCTCTTTGTGCCCCCTTTTTCACCACTTTCCTATCTCCCCATTTTCTTTTCTTTAAAATAAATTAGCGCGGGGGTTTAGCGGGAGTAAGCACTTTTAAGCAGCTGTAAGTGGGTTTAAGTGAGTGTTCGCATGTGTGCGCTTAGCTAAGTGTCACGCATATCCACACAAACCCGCACAAACCTGCTTACAACTGCTTAAAAGTGCCTTAGTCACTCTATGTCAGTGCCCTTGTTCTGCTCAGCAGCAAAACAAAAAACCTCTGCCAGTCTCAAACCCTAGACCATTGACACAATAGACTGCATGAATTACCACTAAGCCACAGCAGATATACAAATAACTTGGTGCTGAAATAAGTATATCATGCATTACAATGAGGAAATGTAAATGGAAATTAGGAATGGCATAACACAAATCCTGTTCTGTTGGCCTTTACCAGCAGTGGATGTGGAATTGCATGACATGACTGTGAAAAGAGAACCAGCCATTCTAGTAGGGAATAATGTTACAGTAGCACCTTACAAACACCACACAGTATCAGACCAGGATAAACACTGGCAAAGTTGAATAGGGCAGAAGCCAGACTCCCAAACTGTGACTGCTTTACAGGGATGTCCCTGATTTGTAAACAAATGTTAGCTGTGCCCCTCTAAATTGCTCTGAAAAGTGCTAACATTAGGCAGAAAAGTGGGGACTCACACTTAATGAATAATGTCAATAGGTGAGAGTAGACACTGCCTGCACATCAGAAAAGGTGTAGTAATACATATGCTCTGATTCCCAAGAAAGTCCCAACTGCAATATGTCTGTAATATATTGCAGGTGTATCTCACTTATATGTACCTTTCACTGAGGCCGTTCAAATATACACCTGAGAGTATCTGAGGCTTGGCAGAGGCAGAAACACACAGGCATATCAGCATTCCTGCTGTTGCACACTCTGCAAATAGCTTTGGAAGGAGCTCCACAATGATGCCCTTATGTAGGAGTACAACACAGAAATATCACAGGATGTAGCCATGTACTGCTAGCAACCAACCATGACAATGCCATTGTGCCAGTGCTGAAAAGACTGGTGTGGTGCACAGACAAAGAATAATAGGCTAACCTCTAGCTACCATCTGGATATGTCCACAGGTGGGAGCTACGCAGACAGACTACTTGCCTTGATAGACTAACAGGTACACAGCAACCCTGTATGTTCAGCAAGATAAACCTCACACGATAATAAAAAATGCTCTTTGCAGTTCAGCACCCCTACCCAAAGGTACGACATACCTGTGTATTCAGGCAAAAATAAGGGTGCAGGTAGGCATACTCAGTACTGAAATATGTCCAGTTGTGTTGTGCAGCCTGTGCTAATGTCAACACAAACAAACCACAAACTGTCCAGAAGTCAGTAACTTAATAATTACAGTATAGCAGTACACAAACAGTGCATGTGCCACAGAAATACATTGCAATAACCACATTTGTATGGCAGTTAATTGTCTAATTCAGAAAGAAAGTGCATATTCCCATGTATCCTGTGTTAGCATTTGGAGGGGTGAGTACATGTCTACACTGAGAAGTTTGTACTGGAAGCAGCAACATTCAGGTTTGAGTACAACATGCATATCACTGGCTACAACTCTAGCTTCAGATAAGAGACAAATACCAACCTTCTGACTGAGACAACGGTGTCCAGAGCAAACAAGCATGGGCCCCACCTTGGAAAGCTGAAAGGGCTACGCCTACCTAACCTAGCATTTTATAGCAGTGGGCTGCAATCACAGTGAGTACTGCAATCACCACACAGCAGGCTGCATGCAATTACTGAATGGTGGGCAGCAATTGGTGCAGAGGCTGTCACATGCACATGTGCAGATACCTAGAAAAGCAGGCTGTACCTGCTGTCCACACATGCAATAATATCATTGCAGGAACAGGGAGATAGAGAGCGAGAGTGAGAGAGAAACAGAGACACAGACAGAGACACAGAGAAAAGAGACAGTAACAGACACAGAAACAGACAGAGAAATCCCAAAACAAACAACCAAAAAAAAAAAAAAAAACAACAACAAAACAGTAACAACAGATGGAGCAGGGAAAACAAAGGTAAGGTATGTAACTCATATGTATGTGCCAGCATGTAGTAGATGTTCCAGAAGAGTACTCTACACACTGCAAATCATCCATATGTGGCAGCAATATGTATCTATCTGTATCTGCACATGTGCATAGGGCAAGGGACATACTGCAACTGTTAGTGAAGGGTGGACACATATATGTCATTGAAGGTTGTTATGTGTATATATCTATGTATGTCGTAGTGTGAGGCATAGGAAACAGCATGCAGTGCTGATATATGTCATGTGGTAGTTAAACGCTGTGGGACTGATTTGTCAGATCTGCTGTGTTACAACCATTGAGGCCTGCTAAAGCTACATGGGCTGAGGACACCAAAATGCATTCTGCACAACACTGTGCAATATAATCACATAACTGTACATCCCACAACTGTCGCATAAGTGATATCCCCACCATGAAAGGTGGACTGTACATGTGCCTATATGTACATCCATGGTTCCCTATCAGAAGCCTGAAACACTATAAGCCTGAAAATCAAAATCCTGAAACCAAAAGCCTGAAAATTCAAAATCCCGAAAACCCAAAATCCTGAAACTCAAAATCCTGAAAACACAAATAATGCTAATATGTCAGTATAAATACACTAATATCTACCAACTGACCCTGACCCTGACCCTAACCCTAACCCTAACCCTAAGGTCCATCACTATCGCACACTCACCTGACCTGCGCCTTAACCCTAACTCACTTAAACCGCCCCTAACCCCAATATTTGTCACTATTGCATACATGCCTAACCTGCACCCTAACCCTAACTCACTTAAACCACCCCTAACCCTAACAGAAAACCAACCGCACACTTACCTGAACCCAACGCATGACCTAACACCACAGGGCTAACAATAGCAAAGCCACAATGACGTCAGTTTGTCCATTTTGTGTTTTCAGGATTTTGAGTTTCAGGATTTTGGGTTTTCGGGATTTTGAATTTTCAGGCTTTTGGTTTCAGGATTTTGATTTTCAGGCTTATAGTGTTTCAGGCTTCTGATAGGGAACCACATCCATATGTACAGCAATGGATGTGTACATGTATGTGTATGGATATGTATATATATATATATATATATATATATATATATATATATATATATATATATATATATATATATATATATATATATATATATATATATATATATATTTATATATATATATAGATATATATATATATATATATATATATATATATATATATATATATATATATATATATATATATATATATATATATATATATATATATATATATATATATATATATATATATATATATATATATATATATATATATATATAGATATATATATATATATATATATATATATATATATATATATATATATATATAGAGAGAGAGACATGGGGTCATATGTACTGCAACAGGTGTGTGGTGACCAAGGCATGGACTGTAAACAAGTGCCGATACTGCAGTGCCATTCCTCCTTTCCAAAACACTGTACTCATTTACTACCGCATAGGTAGAAATCTACCTAACACTGAAGGTGTGATAAGGGAACATGGGACACAGGTGGGCAGTAGCCTCCCCTTTGATAAAGACAGTGCCACACTAGACTTGTAATCTGTCTATGTGGTATGTGTCATGACAACAGGTGTGTCATGTAGGAATATATAGGTTAGTGTTCCCCTCTACTCATCACAATGTCCCGTGTGGTATGTACCTCACATGACAACTACAGCAAGTGGAAAGGCCACAGACATACCTCACAAAGGCTAATACTGGACTCAAACAGATGCCCTATGCAGACTGACTCACAAAACCACAGCTAGACTGTATTGCATACCGCCCACACAGAGGTGACCTCTGCCGGACATACAGAGGTATGTCAGACCCATAGCTGTGTGGCAACCACCATGGCAACATATCACAATCCCTCCGGGCTACATGCTCTAGGGCCCTAAACCTCGTCAGCTCACTAAACAGCACATGCTGGAGGGATAGGTTCCTATCTCAGAGATATGCCATACTCTGGAATAGACCACCTAGCAATAGCAAACTAGGCTCCTCATTAGCAGTTGTTATAAATACCCCTGATGATTGTTTGGGAGATTGTTAATACACCACAGGAATCCCCTCTGTGGTTCTGGTTGACGGGCAGGTGAAATCAAAGTACATGTGTGGCAAAGGCCAGGGTAGCATATGGCTAGGCTGCTGTAGGCCCTAGGGCGAATAGCATCTCACCTACCTATGACACTATGCACTCACACATGTACTCAATGCAATACCTGCTATGTGAGGTTGAATAAGTGTAACGCTGAATGTGTGCAAGGTCGGTAAAGGTGTGATTGCATAGTGTGAAGTTGTATCTGACATGGTAGTGTCTATCCTAGCTGTGAGGCCAGCAAAAGATGTGTATGTTATTGTTAGGCAGACATAGTACTATGGTATATGATGTGACGTAGTTCCTTGTTGACGACTGTGGTGTCCCATTGTAGGCAAAAGCAATACATGTATGCTTAGTGAGTGGTACTGCTGTTGAATGTGACTCCCATATGAACTGTAGTACTACCTGAAGCTGTGGGCCTAAACAGCAGAGTATGGTGTTTGTTCACATTGCTTGGAAACACTGTCTTGTGTGTTTCCTGTAGTCTGCACAGAGGACATAACTCAGGCATAAGGGTTTGTAAGTAGTGGCACACAATACTGCATGGCACAGGTAAAGCTCATCTGTATTGGCATACAGTGGTGTGTTGCATGTTTGTCTGATGTGTGTGTAATTATGCCTGTACCATGGCCGCAATCATATGTGTGTTACAGGGTATACGTGTGTATCTAGCAACATATATACTCTGCTACAGCAGTATGCCACCTATATTAACAACTGTGCACATATGTTAGGCAGGGCTATGGCATCAACATCTAAGGTGGTTTACTGGTACTACTGTAACTGTACTTTACATTCATTGCAATGGATGACATCTTTGTTTGTGCATTAGCGTGATATATACCCCTGTGGTGAGGTTGTGCATTGTGTCACAAACAGTGTGCCGGGTACTGTTGTACAGTGGTTTGATATATAGAGTGTGGCAGGCACTGTTAGTCAGTTGTGGCCTGAGAACCAATATGTGGTATTCAATGTGTGTATCCTCTGACAGACAAACGGATGGTATATATGGCAGTGAAGTGATATCTGTGGTTAAGGGTGTAAAGTGTGCCACAGGACTTGCTCACACATATTGTTCATTTCTCCTTCAGCCTGATGGCCCACCAACGTAACCCTTCTTACACAGCAGAGGAGGAAGAGGTGATTCAGCAAAGCCTGGTGCAGCACTACACACTGTTGTTTTCCAGAAGCAGCCAGCACCAGCATCAGCTGACTGCACTGTGGCAAGATCTTGTTCGTCGGGTCAATGACATAGGCATGCATAACCGGACATATGAGCAGGTATGCCATCACTGCAGTGATTTAATTAGACATGTCAGGCGGCATGCGTCTGATATCCAGAGACAACAGCTTACCACAGGTGGTGGGGTGGCCATTCATCCCCCCCTCACCAGAGTGGAGGAGCTGCTCCTAAGCGTGGTGGCTCCTGGACAACAACAGCAACTCCCACACACATGTGTTGTCATGGAGGCCGGAGCCACCCAGCATGCTCACATGGAGTGTGCAGGTAACATGCCCTATCTGTAGACTACAGTTACCTGTATTGTTAGATTATGTCTAAGTGAGATGTGTACTGTGTGTTTAGCAGTTGTGCTGCCTAGTGTTGTGCAATACTGATATTTTGAATATTATCTGTACACCTGTGACTGTCAACTGTTGTTCTACTGTAGTTTAGCAAACCCACAGTAGCAATGCCACAGTTGTGGCCACTGGCAAACTCTCTCATATTCTCGTGAGGTCCCTCTGGTGTGACAGCAGGGCAGACGATCCATGCTGGTGAGTGTGGTATAACTGCAATGTTGGTAATGAAATGTGCATGTCATAGGTGAGGTGTAGGCCATGTACATGTAACACATCTATGCATAATGCATGCCATGCATGTTTGCTGTAAGATGTTGCACAGCTCAGTAATGTCAGTAGCTGCCTCAATGACATGCAATACACAGAGCATCAGACACAGTTGTGGCATCACCGTACTGCACATTGGATAGGCATAGTTGCTACAGCTGTACACAACATAACACATTTATCATATGCAGTACACCTCAACATGCTACATATAGCATTACCACGCACCTGCTGTAAGGTCACACTTCAGTATCCCACATGTCATCCACACACACATGATAATCCTCAGGGGTAGAGACCTATCATGGGGCTGTGCAACACTCTTCAACACATAACACAGTCATGTTAG